>NW_026914224.1:0-5074 GCF_034315485.1 Pezoporus occidentalis | reverse complement strand
GGGGCTTTTTTGGGGTCTGACCCTGTGTCCCTTAGGAGAAGCAGGGCAAGGTGGTTTTGGGGTGGTTTGGTTTGGGGGTGTTTTGGGAGTGGTTTTGGGTGTTTTGGGGTGTTTTTCTTCTCTTCTGGGTCTCTTTTGGGTCTCCTACCCTGTATCCCATAGGAGAAGTAGGACAAGGTGGTTTTGGGTGTGGTTTTGGGGATTTTTTGCATTGTTTTTGCCCTGGTTTTGTCGTGTTTTGGGGCTCTGACCCTGTATCCCATAGGAGAAACAGGCAAGGTGATTTTGGTGGTTTTAGGGTGGTTTTGGTTTGTTTATGTCCTGTTTTGGGATTCTGACCTTGTTCATAGGAGAAGCAAGGTGGTTTTGGTGTGGTTTTTGGGTGTTTTAGTCTGTGTTTTCAGGCTATTTGTGGTCCTACTTTGCACTCCATAACAGAAGTAGACAAGGTGGTTTTGGGGGTGGTTTTAGGGTGTTTTGGGGTGGTTTTGGGGGTGGATTTGGGTATTGTGGCCTCTTTTGGGTTAGTTTGGGACTCTGACCCTGTATCCCAGAGAAGCACACACTTTTGGCCAGTGCAGTTTTAGCTGTTCTCTGTTTTTTTGGGCTGTTTGGGCTCGCTGTTGGAGTGGGGAGCATGCAGTGCCTATACTTTTACTGTGAGCATGGCTCTCTGTCACCAGAGTCATACAGCAGAAAAAGGGCAGGCCCCAGCAGCCCTGAAGTCTTGTCAGAAGATCCAGAGACCCACCAGGCTGAATTCCTGCTCAAGTAGACTATTCAAAACATATATAAAACAAAAAGGGGAGACTGTGCAGGCAGTGTTCTCACGGAGAATGCATAATCTAGAATCCTAAGATGACAAGGACATAAACTCAACAAGCAAGATGAATAATCCTTTGGAGTTCAAGTTCACACAAGGCCAATTATATGTCAGTCACTAAGAGACATGCCAATTCATACACATGCCAGGAGATTAAGAAATACAAGCACAGCTTTGTAAAAATGGCTTTTGTCTGATCAATTCAACTCAGCTTCATGCACTGGAGCAGCTTTCCAGGCAGAGCAGGAACCAGCTCAGCAGCCGGGTGGGCACTGGTGCTTAACCAAGCCAATAGTGCTGAGTCTCACTAAAGGTCTTCAAGACAGGTTTGAGGTGCTAGGATGACTGGGTCACTGGAGCTGTTGCGGTTATATATGGGGAAGTTAAGACTTGGGTGCAATGCAATATTCTGCTGTGGGCTCTATGGGTGTGGGTGTGTAGTTGTATGGGTGTGGGGGTGCATGGGTGCCTGCAGCCCTGGCCCCAGGCCTGGGGACCCCAGTGCTGGCATCTGGGAGAGGTCCAAAGAGTGCTGGGATGGGTTTTGGGGGAGCTGGGATGGATACAACCTTGAAGCTTGGAGGTTGGAAATCCAGCTGGAAGAGATCCCAGCTGGATGAGGATGAGGGATGCTCCACTGGATGCAGGGATGAAGCAGAACCATGGAAGTTTGGGTTTCCTTCATCATTTGGGTGTGGAGGGGAGCCTTCAGCATGGATTGGAGCCACGGGACAAGGGGTGATGGGTTCCAACTGGAACAGCGAAGTTAGGTTGGAGATAAGGAAGTGGGGGTGTGGGACATGGGATGGGTTGGATGGAGAAGAATGGATGGGCTTGGAGCAACCTGGCTAATGGAAGCTGCCCCCCCTCCTCTCATGCCATGCCTTAATGGGGGGAATGATTGGACTTGATGCTCCTGAAAGTCTTTCACAAACTGGTTATTCCCTGATTCCCAGCTCCCGCTTCCCATGTTCCTGCCCTCCATCCTCATCCCCATCCCTGCGCACGGACCAGAAGAAGAGGTGGGCACGCAAAGCATCCTCTCTATGGGAAAATAAGGCAACTGTATTGAAGCTGAAGCCAACTTCAAGCGACGCCGCTCCTAAGGCTTCTTCCCCCTTAGAGCCTGCAGCAACTCCTGCACCCGACTGACAAATAGCACCCGGTATGGGGAAAGGGCAATGTCACTGGCGCTCGAGGCCGTCGAGCCGGCATCGTCTGTGGATGGGGGGCATGCGAGACGTGTGGTGGCTCCATGTCGGGGGCCGCGGAGGCTCCCCGCGGATGGAGTCCCCAGCTGGTGGAGGATCCACTCATGGAAGTGCCTTGTTGAGGTGTGACCCCGGTTGTTTGCCCCGGCGCAGCCCGGCCCGCTCGCAGGGGCCCCACAACCCAAAAAATTCCCTGGGGGTCCCGGCACATGCTTACACCGCACCAACTTATGGAGGCAGAAAAAAGGGGATGAGTCCCTGGGGAATGGCCTGAATGCTGCCATTTCAATATCACCCTGTGGAGGAAAGGTTAAACACTGGAGGGGTGGCCATGGCAATGCAGAGGGATTTTACAGTGTTTGTGGTTTATCAGTCAGGTAAACTCGTTCGCCATGACAATGCCCTGCAGGGGACCATTGCCCTAACCCGTGGGAGAGAAGGTAAAAAGACACAACTCCCATGGGTTGAGATAAAAACAGTTTAGTAACTTCAGGTATACACAATATCAGGGGTGATGAGTTCCCACCAACGATAATAATGATAAAGGACAGAACAAGGGAAGATTGTTCACCACCTCAGGTGGTGGGACACTGGGATGGGTTGCTCCAAGCCCCATCCATCCTCCATCCAACCCATCCATCTAGTGTCCCACCACCCTCATAGGGCAGAAAAGTTATCACTTTCCCCTATGAGATTGCAACTGAATTGGTGGTGATGAAGGTACCCTCCAACCCATAGTCCAATTTCAAAACCAAGACTCATCACCCCTCATCCTATGGCTCCAATCCATGCTGCAAGGTCCCTCTCCACACCCAAATCATGAGCTAGACAGTGATCTCCACATAGGGTTACAGCAGCAGTACACGAGCATGTGTCATGGCGACCCATCCCCATCCACTGCTTCCCGTTCTCCTCCTCACAGGGTGACAGCAGTGGTCCCCCTCTGCCAGACTGTGCCCACCCACCCAGCTCACACCCAACCATCCCACAGCCGTTCTCCTCACAGGTGACAGCAGTGGTCCCCTCAGGCATTGCAGGTGGCCACCCATCCCCACTCCTCATCCCAAGAGCTGCTGGAGCCCATTTGTGGGATGGTAGGGTGTGAGCTGGGTGGCGGTCCACATCATGTGCCGGGACCACAATGCCAACTTCCTGTGTCAGACTGGCTGGGGAGCAGTGGAAGGAGGAACTGGGGAGGCAGGAGACGCACACCTCTCCGCCAGGGCCAATTCCCACCGGGTAGAGGTTTGGTTCCCCTCAACAAGGCACTTCTGAGGTTGCGTGTGGCTCCTGGTGCAGTGGGCTGGCCCACTCCGCGGCAAAGCCACCAAGGTGCAAAGCCAAATGAGTACATGGAGCCACCAGCACGTCTCGCGCATCACCACCAATTCAGTTGCAATCTCAGTGAGTGAAAAGTGATGACTTGGTAACCGTTGCCTTCCTAGAGTCTTAATAGATGACTTTCCATTCTACCGGGTCTCGTGGAAGTTGGCTGGTGGTGAGGTGGTGTATTCTCTTCCCTGTTATTTCCTTTATCATTATTATCATTGGTGGAAGAAGCCTTGTGTTATACGCTTAGTTATGAAACTGTTCTTCAGCTTCAATACATGGGAGTTGTGTTATTTTGGTTCTCCTCCCATCCCTCCGGGAGAGGGGAGGGAAAGAAGGGGGGAGTGAGTGAACGAGTTACCTCTTCTGGTCCGTGCGCAGGGATGGGGATGAGGGATGGAGGGCAAGTTTTAACAATGGAAAGCGGGAGCATTAGTGGGAATCAGGGAATTTTGGAGAAGCTGTGTCCCATGTTGGTGTTAGATGTAAGCAGACACTGGTCATCCTGTGCAGTTTGCGTCAAGTCCAATCATTATCCTGGCATTAAAGCATGGCATGAAGAGGTTTAGTGTGGGACAGCTTCCATTAGAGCAATTTAATGGCTCCAAGGCAAATGTATCCATTCTTCTCCTATCCTTTTTTTTTCATGTGTCCCAGCAGTGGTGCATTACTTCTGCAGTGGTGACTGGACTGAGAGTTTGCTGTTCCAGTTTGTCCCTCACCCCTTGCACAGCAGGCTCCAATAAACAGCAAATAGAAAGCTAAGCATTGTCCACACGTGGAATTTTGCTCCTAGGAGACCAAACTTCCATGGTACTTCTTAGCAGTAGCAGCAGCCTGTCTCTGCATCCAGGGGGCAGCATGCTTCCAGGTCTTAAAATGTTCATAGAACAATGCTTTGCAGATACACTAAGAATATCCCAGCTCCCACACCCATCCCAGCCTTTTTTTCTATCTAGATGCCAGCAATGCTGTATTCCTCTGAAGCAGAGGACAGTTCCCTGGCTGAACGTGAGCATACTGAATTGGAAGAAAGGGAACACAGCACCCACAGCACCCATGGAGCCCACCCATAGCATGCATTGCACCCATACCACCCCCCCACCACTGCCAGCAACCACAACAGCTCCAGTGCACCAAAATATTCTTCTTGGTACTTAGATTTTACCTCCAGCACCCTTTGAACGCCCCAGCACCCTATTTGGTACTCTATGGCTGTTTTTCAGGTAAGTTCACAAAATATGCCTCCTCCCTGATTTCAGTGTATTTTATGTAAAGGTAATAAATTATATCT
This sequence comes from Pezoporus occidentalis, assembly GCF_034315485.1. Classification (NCBI taxonomy): domain Eukaryota; kingdom Metazoa; phylum Chordata; class Aves; order Psittaciformes; family Psittacidae; genus Pezoporus; species Pezoporus occidentalis. The sequence continues at coordinate 417 of NW_026914224.1, read as the reverse complement.
GCCTGGCAGGGACAGGTCCCAGGCCCCCCCCCAATAACTCCGTGCCGCAGAAAACACATGGACTCAGTCAGAGATCAATATGATCAGACAAAAGCCATTTTTTACAAAGCCGTAACTCCTTTTATAGTATTTCTTACATGCACATACAGTGATTTGGCATACTATGATATGATACCTGTCTTGAAGACCTTTAGTGACTAACATATAATTGGTTAAGCACAGGTGTGAGAACTCGACCTCGAAAGCTTGCCAGCAGTCCACAGTTCTCAGTAACTCGGTGAATTCCAGCTTCTTATCTTGCTTGCTTAATCTTCTTCAGGCCTCTCATGGCCTTGCTGTGTCTTTCAGGATTATTCAGAGTTTATGTACGAATTATGCATTCTCCCGTGAGAACACTGCCTCCACATCTCCCCCTTT
>NW_026914223.1:0-7637 GCF_034315485.1 Pezoporus occidentalis | reverse complement strand
CCCAACGTGGAGCTCGAAGGGTTGAGATAAGAACAGATCTGACTGGATTCATAGTCACTCGTCACAATGCTGATTTATTGGCTCTCAAGGTTGTTCCTCTTGATCTCACAGTTTCAGTATATGATATCTTACGTCCATCCGGTACTTGCTGTATTAGTGTTTTTCAAGTGTGGGGCTTGGGCTAAGGTTTTTATCCCATTGTACTTTATGGTAATGACTTGTAATACAATAGAATCATTGATCATGAAACTGATCTGGCTTATGTTCCCAGTGTGGTCACCACCTTTATACTTTGGGAGGTATATGATGGAGGTGCTTAGCAATTACACATCTTTTTTCTCCTTCTCAGGTGCTTAACCTGGGAAGGAGACATCCTTTTACCCTCCTAGTCGTCCCCCCAGACCATTTACATTTGAGAGTTTTGAATTTTTTGAATGGCCTTTTAATGCTGTTGAGACTTGTTTGCTGATGGTGATGGGAATCACCATGCAACACGCATACAGAGTGTGTTTTACCCACTACTGATTTCAAGAGTTAAGCAGATTCAGGTTTGGGTCTTGTCTGGGGTCAGACGACGATGTAGGAGGACCGAGAGATTTTCCCTGAGGCTGGACAGCCATGAGTGGCAGGGTGTGTGGGATAGTATGGGCAAGTATCTAGGTCAGTGGGCCCCTCCAGTACTTTGGAATTTTACTACCGAACAACTGCAAAATCCAGAAGAATTAGTAAAACACTTAAATGAGGTGTGTGGTCATTCTGGCCATACCAGAGATGGACAAATCACGGCAACGTGCTGGGGCTTGGCCTATGCTTACAGGGCCTTGTTCAACACTATCCAGCACCTTCAAAAGGAAAAGAATGTTGGCGGATCTGAGGGCAAAGCAACAGTCGCTACTCAAACTTTGGCTGCAATGAACAGCACAGCTGTCCCAGTGGCAAGTACAGCAGCTGCTCAAACTTCAACTGCAACAGACAGCGTGGTTACCCCAGCTCCAAGCACAGTAGCTACACCACCCCCAGTAACAAGTACAGTTGCTACTCAAACCACAGTGATAATCACTGCAGCCAAACCAGAGGACCAATTCGTACCAATATCAGTTGCCCCTGTACGCAAGAGAACAAGCAAAAAGGAGGCAAAAAGGGTGAAGCGAGATGAAGAACCAATGAATTCACCACCCGGTCCAGAATCTGATCAGGAGTCATCATCACATGACGAAGAAGAAGAAGAAGAGGTAACTTCTCGACCTCGGACCTCAACCGAGCTGCGGAATATGCGAAAAGATTTTACCCGTCAACCAGGGGAGCACATCATCACCTGGTTACTCCGATGCTGGGACAATGGGGCCGATGGTCACGAACTAGAAGGTACAGAAGCCAAGCAGCTGGGATCACTTGCTAGAGAAGGGGGAATTGACAAAGCAATTGCAAGAGAGAAAAAGTCCCTCAGCCTTTGGAGGAGGCTCTTGGCAGCTGTGAAAGAAAGGTTTCCGTACAAGGACGATGTTACGAGTCGTTCGGCCAAGTGGAATACTATAGACAAAGGCATCCAGTCTCTGAGGGAATCGGCCATCGTAGAGATGATCTATCACATCAAGCCGAATAACGGGGATACACCTATAGATCCAGATGAAGTTGAATGTACACGACCCATGTGGCGAAAACTTACACGGAATGCACCGTCATCATATGCCCATTCATTGGCAACAGTAACCTGGAATGACATAGTACCACTAACAGTGGATGAAATGGTTCATAAACTCCGAGAGTTCGAAGACAATCTCACCCCTTCCATCATCTCAGCTGTGAAAAAACTGTCCCAGGACATCGAACAATTGAAGGACAATCTATCTGATTTATCCGGCTCCTCACGTGTACCAACACACGTCTCAGCTATTAACAAAAGGCGTCCTATTGTTCAAGAGAGGAGATACAGGAGGTATACGCCACGGGGTACCCTATGGTTTTACCTGCTGGATCACGGAGAAGACATGACAAAGTGGGATGGAAAACCTACTTCAGCTCTGGAGGAACGGGTGAGTGAACTGAAGAGGGGAGCAAGGGCCAAGACTGATCGTCCCATGAGAGCTACGGCTTCAGTCTCTGGTGATCAGTTTCCCAGATGGAGTGGAAGAGCTGATTTTACTCCAGCTCCTGTGATAACGAAGAATAATCCCTTTCAACACGACTTAAGTGTCCAATGCTGTGACGACTGTTAGAGGGGCCCTGCCTCCAGCCAGGTGGAGGTAGGGGACAATCGGATTTACTGGACTGTGTGGATCAGATGGCCTGGCACATCAGTCCCACAGAAGTATAAGGCTCTAGTAGATACCGGTGCACAGTGTACCCTGATGCCATCAAGCTGTCAAGGGGTGGAACCTATCTATATTTCTGGAGTAACAGGAGGATCCCAAGAGTTGACTGTGCTGGAGGCTGAAATCAGCCTGACTGGGAGGGAATGGCAAAAGCACCCTATTGTGACTGGTCCAGAGGCTCCATGCATTCTCGGCATAGACTACCTCAAGAGAGGGTACTTCAAAGACCCAAAAGGGTACCGGTGGGCTTTTGGTATTGCTGCTTTGGAGACTGAGGAAATTGAGCAGCTGTCCACCTTGCCTGGTCTCTCAGAAGATCCCTCTGCTGTGGGGTTGCTGAAAGTTGAAGAACAACAAGTGCCAATTGCGACCACAACAGTGCACCGGCGGCAATATCGCACCAACCGAGACTCCCTGATTCCCATCCATCAGCTGATCCGTAGACTGGAGAGTCAGGGGGTGATCAGCAGGACCCGCTCACCCTTCAATAGCCCCATATGGCCAGTGCGAAAGTCTGATGGAGAATGGAGACTAACAGTAGACTATCGTGGCCTGAATGAAGTCACACCACCATTGAGTGCTGCCGTACCGGACATGCTAGAACTTCAGTATGAACTAGAGTCAAAGGCAGCCAAGTGGTATGCCACGATTGATATTGCCAATGCATTTTTCTCAATCCCTTTGGCAGCAGAGTGCAGGCCACAGTTTGCTTTTACTTGGAGGGGTGTCCCGTTCACTTGGAACCGACTGCCCCAGGGGTGGAAACACAGCCCTACCATTTGCCATGGACTGATCCAGAATGCGCTGGAACAGGGGCAAGCTCCAGAACACCTGCAATACATTGATGACATTATTGTGTGGGGCGATACAGCGGAAGAAGTTTTTGAGAAAGGGAGGAAAATAATCCAAATCCTGCTGAAAGCCGGTTTTGCCATAAAACGGAGTAAGGTCAAGGGACCTGCACAGGAGATTCAATTTTTGGGAATAAAATGGCAAGATGGACGTAGACAGATCCCCACAGATGTGATCAACAAGATAACAGCAATGTCTCCACCAACTAATAAGAAAGAAACGCAAGCTTTCTTGGGTGCAGTGGGGTTCTGGAGAATGCACATCCCAAATTACAGTTCGATTGTAAGCCCTCTCTATCATGTGACCCGGAAGAAGAATGATTTTAAATGGGGCCCTGAGCAGCAACAAGCCTTTGAGCAAATTAAACGCGAGATAGTTCATGCAGTAGCCCTTGGACCAGTCCGGACCGGACCAGATGTAAAAAATGTACTGTACACTGCAGCTGGGGAGAACGGTCCTACCTGGAGCCTCTGGCAGAAAGCTCCAGGGGAGACTCGAGGTCGACCCCTCGGCTTTTGGAGTCGGGGATATAAAGGATCTGAGGCCAGCTATACCCCAACTGAGAAAGAGATACTGGCAGCCTATGAAGGGGTTCGAGCTGCTTCGGAAGTGATTGGCACTGAAGCACAGCTCCTTCTGGCACCCCGGCTGCCTGTGCTGGGCTGGATGTTCAAAGGCAGGGTCTCCTCTACACATCATGCAACCGATGCTACATGGAGTAAATGGGCTGCACTAATTACACAACGAACTCGAATAGGAAATCCCAGTCGTCCAGGCATTCTAGAAGTCATCATGGACTGGCCAGAGGGCAAAGATTTCGGAATGTCACCAGAGGAGGAGGTGATGCGCGCTGAAGAGGCCCCACCATATCATAAACTGTCAGAAAGTGAAAAGCAGTATGCCTTGTTTACTGATGGCTCTTGCCGTATTGTGGGAAAGCATCGGAGATGGAAGGCAGCTGTATGGAGTCCTGGACGACAAGTTGCAGAAACTGCTGACGGAGAGGGTGAATCGAGTCAGTTTGCCGAGGTGAAAGCCATCCAGCTGGCCCTGGACATTGCTGAACGAGAAAAGTGGCCGGTACTTTATCTCTATACTGACTCATGGATGGTGGCAAATGCCCTGTGGGGGTGGTTGAAGCAGTGGAAGCAGAGCAACTGGCAACGCAGAGGTAAACCCATCTGGGCTGCTGCACTGTGGAAAGATATTGCTGCCAGGGTGCAGAACCTGGTGGTGAAGGTACGTCATGTAGATGCCCATGTACCCAAGAGTCGGGCCACTGAGGAACACCAGAACAACCAACAAGTGGATAAAGCGGCTAAGATTGAAGTGGCTCAGATGGACTTAGATTGGCAACGTAAAGGTGAATTATTTTTGGCCCGGTGGGCCCATGACACTTCAGGCCATCAGGGCAGAGATGCAACATATAGATGGGCCCGTGACCGAGGGGTGGACTTAACAATAGACACTATTGCCCAGGTTATTCATGAGTGTGAAACATGTGCTGCAATTAAACAAGCCAAGCGGTTAAAGCCTCTTTGGTATGGAGGACGATGGTTGAAGTATAAATATGGGGAGGCCTGGCAGATTGACTATATCACACTGCCACCAACCCGCCAAGGCAAGCGCCATGTGCTTACCATGGTGGAAGCAACCACTGGGTGGCTGGAAACATACGCCGTGCCCCATGCCACTGCCCGGAACACCATCCTGGGCCTTGAGAAACAGATTTTGTGGCGACACGGCACCCCAGAGAGAATTGAGTCAGACAATGGGACTCATTTCCGGAATAACCTTATAGATATTTGGGCCAAAGAGCATGGCATTGAGTGGGTATATCACATCCCCTACCATGCACCAGCCTCTGGGAAAATCGAACGGTACAATGGGCTGTTAAAAACTACACTGAGAGCAATGGGTGGGGGAACTTTCAAGCATTGGGATACACACTTACCAAAGGCCACCTGGTTGGTCAACACCAGAGGATCTGCCAACAGGGCTGGCCCAGCCCAGTCAGAACTGTTACATATTGTAGAGGGGGACAAAGTTCCCGTGGTGCATATGAAGAATTTGCTGGGGAAGACAGTCTGGGTAATTCCTGCTTCAGGTAAAGGCAAACCCACTCGTGGGATTGCTTTTGCTCAGGGACCTGGATATACTTGGTGGGTAATGCGGGAAGATGGGGAAGTCCGATGTATACCTCAAGGGGATTTGATTTTAGGGGAAAACAGCCAGTGAACTCAATTGTATGCTGTTGCCTGCTGTGTAATGCTTTTATAGCCCATCAACTAGATGTCTCCAGGTCACCAGCAACTGGCCCTGACTTCCCTCCAGCCATCATCCCAACAGAGAATGAACTTTGAACATCACGGACCGAATGGACTCGGCAGCATTATAGGGATTGGTCCATGCACTAAGAAAATGATTTTTCCTCTTGGTCTGTATGTATATGGATGTATATATGTGGGAGAGCGATGGTGTATTGAAAATGTGGGATCTGAGCACGACGTGAATGGTATGGAATAAGGGGTGGATAATGTCCTGGGTTCCGCAGTAGCAGTCATGTTTTTCCTTTGTGTTAACTGGTACAGTGCTGTGTTTTGACTTCCAGTTTGAGAACAGTGTTGGTGAAGCCGATGTTCTCGGTTGTTGCTAAGTGATGTTTACCCTGACCAAGGACTCTGTGAGGCTCATGCTCTGCCAGGGAGGAGGGGAGGCTGTGAGGAAGCAGAGACGGGGCGCCTGACCCGGGCTAGCCGGGGAGGTATTCCATACCACAGCACATCATGCCCGGGGTGAGGGGTAACTGGGAGTTACCCGGAAGGACAGGGGCTTCCGGGTGGAGCTCGTTTCTCTTGGCCGGTGGTATCGTATTCTCTTCCCTTGTTATTTTCCCTTATCATTGTTGTAGCTGATAGTAGCGGTGGTGATTTGTTGCTGGACTGTTTTTGTCTCAACCCGTAGGAGTTGCACTCTCGATCCTCCTCCCCGTTCCTCCGGGAGCGGGGAAGGGGAGAGCCCCGGTGCGGGGAGGCGGGGGGGGGGAGACGGACACGGACCTCGATTGTTGTCAGCTCGGCACCACTCACTGGGAGTGAGTGAACAAGCTACCTGACTGGGTTTAAACCACGACAGCAGACTCTCCTGGCAGGCATGCTAAGGCACATGAAAATCAACAAGGTGCTTGGTGACAGCCAGCAGGGCTTCACTGAGGGTAAATCCTGCCTGACCAATGTGGTGGCCTTCTATGATGGGGCTACAGAACTGATGGACAGGGGTAGAGCAGTTGATGGCATCTACCTGGACTTGTGCAAAGCGTTCGACACTGTCCCACACGACATCCTTGTCTCTAAATTGGAGAGACATCAATTTGATGGATGGAGCACTCGGTGGATAAAGAACTGGCTGGATGGCCGCACACAGAGAGTTGTGGTCAATGGCTCAGTGTCCGGCTGGAGACCAGTAACGAGTGGGGTCCCTCAGGGACCCGTATGGACCCCTATAGAACCCTATGGGGCAGGGACAGGTTCACACCCACTGCTGGCTCCATGGCTTTATATGGGGGCAGTGGCAGTAATGGGGCAATGGGAGCAATTTGGGGTAATGGAGGGCAATGGGGGTAACGGGGGGGTCTCGAGCTCTGCCCCCTGCATCCTGGTACTGGAGCTGCTGCTGCTTCCCCCTCCAAGGGACTCGTAAAGAGAGCCCCCCTCCATGGTCAGACCCTGCAGGGACCCATAGAGACCCCATAGAGAGACCCATATAGACCCACAGCCCACAGAGACTCATAGGGGCCCATAGAGACCCCATAGAGACTCATAGAGACCCATAGAGATCCATAGACACCGCACAGAGCCCGAAAGCGACCCAAAGTGAACCATAGACACCCCATAGAGACCACATAGAGACCCCATAGAGACTCCATAGAGACCCATAGAGACCCCATAGGGACCCATAGACTACAGGGACTACAACCCTGATCATGCAACGCGGCACCCATTGAGCCCCGTTATGGCGGCTCCCAGTTATGACTACAACTCCCATCATACCCTGCGGCTCCCATAGAACACCATTATACAGACGCCAGGCGGTACTACGACTCCCATCATGCCGCGCGGCACGCATAGAGCACCACGAGGGCGTCGCCAGCCTGGACTACAACTCCCATGATGCAGTGCGACACCCCTACAGCACCACTAAGGCGGTGCCCGGCTTAGAATACAACTCCCGTCGTGCCGCGCGGCGCTCCCAGCGCGCCAATTTCGCCCATCATGGCGGAGCTGGAGCTCCCCTCCGATCCCGACCTGCGCAGGTTGGAGCCCGCGGGACCCCCCAGTGGGGGCTTTTGGGGTCGTGGGGGGGTTGGGGTGCTCCTGACCCCCTCTCTTTGTCTCCCCCCCACCTCCAGGCTGTGCACGGGGCCCTGTGCCCCCATCCGGGAGTACATCATGGGCCACGTGCGGCACCCGCGGT